>NW_025544721.1:51381-84016 GCF_011800055.1 Colletotrichum gloeosporioides
TAAATAATATATTAGATAAGTAAAAAGAAAAAACTAATTATAAAGTGAAACTTATATTAAGTATAACCTATAAATATACCTAAGTATATAAAGTAGTAATCTCCTCTATATTTATAGTAAGTAGTTAGTTATTATAGTTTTTAGAACTAAGTTTAAAATTAATAGAATTTACTAACTACTTATAGAGATATTAGAGAAGTTTAATATCTTACTTTATAGCTATAAAGATATAAAAGATCTTATACTAATAGTACTACTTAGTAGTAATAATATAAATATAATACTTAATTTAATTTTAGTAGAAATAAATAGTATTAATAAAATAAACTAAGATTTAGAAGAGAGAAGAATTAGCTTATACTTTCCCTAAATAATTACTAAACTTATTTTATAATACTTAATATTATAAAGATAGTATAATTTATATATATAGTTACTATCTTTTTAGTAAATATAGATAACTTAGGTATTCTTAAAGAGCTATAATATATAATTAATATAAGGCTTACTATTACTTATTTAGTTATACTAATAGTTATTATTACTAAGCTCCTCTTTATTAAAACTATACTCTTTAAGGAGTTAGTAAATTAAACTCTTAGTATTTATAATATTAGTTATAAAAGTATTATAAAATAAAGGANGAGTTAGTAAATTAAGCTTTTAGTATTTATAATATTAATTATAAAAGTATTATAAAATAAGGGAAAGTTTAGTAAATATATTATAAAAACTTAAGAAAGGACTTATAAAAATATAAAAGTTATTATAAATAAATATAATATATTAAGGAAGAAAAGAAATTAACTTTAAAAATAGAAAAAAACTATTACTTTATAAATAGCTAAGAGGCTTTATTAAATAATTATAAAAGTAGCTATAACTTTAGATAATAAAGGATAGTAGTTATTTATTATAGTAGGTATTATATATAAGGAGGTAGGAGTAATAAATTAATAGTAATAAATGCTATCTAACCTATTTAATAGCTTTATAATAAGCCTATTAAGAAGGGGGATAATAGGATAAAAAATAAAGTTATTATAAAGATATTATATAAAAAAAAACTTATTAAATAAAAGATAAAATACTAAAAATAAAACCTATAATTTAAAGATAGTTATTTTTCTTTAAAGAAATAATAAAATCCTTTTAAAATATCTCTAAATAAAAAGTATAAAAAGGACTTAAAAAAAGAAAAGTTTTAATAAATAGAATTATAATCTAATTACTATAATTATAGTTCTAAAAACTCTATTATTTTTTAGTAAATATATAGTAAATAAGTACCTTACTAAATAATAAAGATAATAATATTAAGTTTAATAAATATTACTTAGATAAGAGGAAGGACTTTAATAAGAAGCTAGCTATAGTACTTAGATATATAGTAGGGATTACTATATTTAGAAGGGGAATAATTATAAAGAACTAAATACCTAGCTAGAAGGCCTAGGGATAGTTTAGCTAGTAGAGGCTAAATAGATAGGAAGGTCTATAAGTTTAAAGTATAGAACCCTCTATAGTAAAGATTTAATAAGTACTTATTAAAAACTAAAAAAGAAAGAACTTAGAAGAAGTAAGTAAAAGTAATATAGTAATACTATACTTACCTTTTAGGTACTTCTTCTATTAGTTTAACCTAACTATAGCCTATAGCCTCTAAATACCTTTATATTAACCTCTACTTTACCTTTATAATAACTACTCTTTAACTATATACCTTTAGTTACTTATAATAATATAAAGTAGGTTATTAATTATAGGATTTAGAGGGATATTAATAGTAAGGGTAGCTATAATTTAGGTTAAGATTTAGGTATAAAGGGTACTTAAAAGTATATATATATTAGTAGTAGATAAAGAAGTAGTAGTAGTAATTAATATTATAAGAAGTATAAATATATAAGTATAAATAATAAGGAAGATATAGGATAATAAATATCTTTTATAAAAGATAGCTAATTATAATACTCTTTATACTATTTAAACTACTATAATAACTTCTACCCCCTTAGAAAGTTTTAAAAGGATTACTTAAAGTCTAGTATTTTAAAGGTAGTTTATAAAGTATTAATTAGATATAGAGATATTATAATATTAGTAATAGTATTATATTTTAGTAACTATATATACTAGAATAAATAAGGTACTAACTAATCTATAACCTCCTATTAATTAGATCTATTTATAAATAAGATACTAAGTCTAATAATTTAATTAAGGGGTAATAAATTACTTATTTAGGTAGTAGTAATAGCGTTAACTTAGCTGATTAGCTTATATTACTTGCTAAGTGACTTGCACTTGCGGCAGCGCTGGTCACAAGTGACCATTTTGCGGGGGAGAGACCGCATGCTGGCTAGGGATAGTGGCACCACGGAGGATAAACAGGATAAACATCGGACTGGGGCTTTTCCCATAGGCGAGCCAGTGGTTCTTGGTGATATCTGGCCGTATCAGATGCTGATAGATACCATTGCCGGAAGATATTTCCGCAACCCTGAGAGGTCACGTTACGCATGGCATATCGCCCGCGATACCTGATTCGGAAGGCTTTCGCCCGATAAACTGCCCTCGGCACCGATAGCTATTGCCGACAACGTGAGGGATTCCCCAACCCCGCTGGTATCTCCTTACCTCTGTTGGCTCGATCTGGCGCGTAAGGGCAGAATCCCCCGAGCGGCCTGTGCCCGACAGATTGGATCGTGTGAGAGCCGGCCCGGAGGTTGGCCGGGCTTCTTGGTGCTGATATCGGTACCCGAGGAAAGCGTGATTGTCTCTCGGGTTGTTATCTCTTCGGGTCCGTCGAATATTAATATCACCACTCCCGAGTACTGGGAGCTCGCGTGAGTCGCGTTCTAGTTCTGTTCATTTCTGGAAGACGCAACCATGGCGAAGGGTCCAACATCATCAGTAGAGCCGGGCGGCATCCCCGTGACTGTCGATGCGGCGATTGCGAAAAACAGAGGGTCGCTGAAATGGCTTTCGAACCCGGGCATAGTCAAGCTGAATTGTATCCTTGTCTTATCATTGGTGTCAAGTTACGCGACCGGTTATGATGGATCGATGATGAATGGACTGCAGTCCTTGGACACATGGCGGCAGTCTTTCAACAACCCGGATGCCCAACAATTGGGACTGTAAGTTTGCTCGAATATGTGCATCTTAGCGTAGCTGCTGATGAGCTGTCGTCAGGTTGAACGCGATCCAAAATGTCGGACAACTGGTGGCCCTTCCCTTCTGCGCTTGGTTCTGCGATCGCTTCGGCCGCAAACCTGCCCTCCTCTTGAGTGCTTCCATTCTCCTCATTGGTGTGGCACTGCAAGGTGCATCACAAAATGTCGGCATGTTTATCGCAGCGCGTGGTGTCCTCGGATTCGGCCTCGCGCTCAACATCACAGCCGCACCTCTGATGATCATGGAACTGGCCTACCCATCCCAACGTGCCCCTCTTGTCAGTATCTACAACTCTCTATGGGGCCTCGGTGCCCTATCGGCGGCATGGATCACCTTTGGCACCTTCAGAATCGGCAACACATGGGCATGGCGCATTCCTTCGATCCTCCAGGGGGTGTCTAGCATCGTTCAGTTGGGTCTGTGTTTCTTCATCGAAGAGTCACCGAGATGGCTGATCTCGAAGGAGCGAGATGCCGAGGCCGAGGTTTTGATTGTCAAGTATCATGCAAACGGAGACCCAACTGATCTGGTTGTGCCGTTGGAGATGGAGGAGATCAGGACGGCCTTGAGACTCGAAGCTGAGGCCTCGCGATCGACATCGTACCTGTCTTTTTTCCAGACTCCCGGAAACCGTCGGCGCTTCTTCATTATCCTGGCAGTTGGATTTTTCTCTCAATGGTATGCTCCTTTCCTTGCCAAAATACTCACAGACATGAGAATGGTACGACTGACACCTCGAAATCTAGGTCCGGTAATGGTCTCATTTCGTACTATCTTAGTCTGATCCTCAACTCCATCGGCTACACCTCCCAAGATACCCAGACTCTCATTAACGCATTGATGACTCTTTGGGGAATGATATGGGGCCTCATCGCGTCGTTCCTTGTCAACCGCTTCCGCCGCCGCACGATGTTCCTCGCCTCGACTCTGGGCGCTTTGGCCTGCTACGTCACCTGGACAGCTCTGCAGGCCACCTACGAACAACAAACCGACCTTACCGGAAGTGGATCACCAGGCCTCGCCAAGGGTGTCTTGGCCATGATCTTCCTGTACAACGTCGTCTTCAACATGGGCTGGGGTGCTCTGCAGGTGACCTATGTCGTTGAGATTCTCCCCTTCAATCTCCGAGCAAAGGGTCTGGTTCTTTACAACCTTTTCGTTGCCTTGGCTCTAATCTTCAACCAGTACGCCAACCCAGTGGGTGTCACGAACTCGAAGTGGAAGTACTACATCACTTACGATGTCTGGCTGGCGTTCGAGGCCGTGGTGGTGTACTTCCTGTTCGTCGAGACGGGCAAGATGAGCTTGGAGGAGACGGCTGTCATCTTGGATGGTAACGAGGATAGGTTAACGGACGAGGTCGCCCGTAAGACGGAAAAGCTTGTGATCGAAGCTCACGAGAACGTCGCGGAGCATGATGCTCGAAGTGAGATCAAGGCTTGAATTTGGGCAGCGCGTGATGGTAGCTAAGCTGATTTTTGATGGTATGGAGTACTGTATCTTCGATGCTGTGTCTAAGGAAACGACATCATTTGCCGTCAAAACGATATGACTGTAATCGTCCTTCTCATCCTCTCTCTCGTAATTTCTCTTGTCGCCTGTGTTATCACCTCTCCGGACACTTTCGGCTATTAATGTTGTCGACGTAAGTGGGTCCGCTTGGGGTGATTCTTTGTAGTTGATTGAGAATCTGCGTTAATTATACATGGGTAATCCCTTTGTTTGCCGTTCGTCGCAAGCAGCTGGGGGTGGTTCTTCGTATTCATTGGAGGGTCAGCGTTATTGATATTTAGGTTGTCCTGTTTTTCCCGTTCATCACAAGCAGCTGGAACGTTATCGACATCTTCGGCCATTGATGTAGTCAACGTAACTGGGTCAGGATGGTGGTGGTTCTTTGCATTCTGACAATGTCCGAGACATAGCCGCCAGTGACGCTCAGTTGATCGTTATCTGACCTTGGTGTTTTCCAGCCCCACGCCTCTCTTGTTAGGCGCAGATAGTAGCCCCCTAAAGTTGCGTCCGAACAATTGAATTCAAGACAGAAATGAAATTCCTAATAGTTGCCTTTAGATAGTCGGCCCAAGGTGTGGTTGCAATGAGGTAGAGGGGCAGACGGGAGGTTGAGAGGACACTGGGTTGTGGATGCTGCAGCCAGCGCCTAGTGAAATCCCCAGAGCGAAAGCTCGCGCCTCTTGCCGCCTGTGCAAGTCTTGCTCCTCTTGTTATTCCTACTACTCTTAACTGTCCTACTGCTCTTGTTGCCCTTGCTTCCCCAGCCATACTATTCGAGGCCCCTTTACCTGCTTACATGTACTTACTCTTCTTACCCACGCCTTGAGGGAAGACCGTTTTATTACCTCTTTCATCTCCTGCAATTCGTCGACTGAGCACAGATGAGCACGAAGTTACGGATCCGTACGTTAGCTTTTCCAGGACCCCGAAGCGGAAACGAATGTCGCGCGCCTGTACGTCAGGGGTTCGCTCCGCATGAAGGCTTGACCCTCGAGAAATTCTCTAACTCATACGGCAGTCAAGAAGGTCTGCCTGCAGGTGGTGACCCGCTGTGCGAAAGCATAAATAAAAGCTTAGAAAAGTAGAAGGTAGCATACCCGTAGCCTCTGGAGTCTAAGGCTCTTGTATAAAAGAAATCTCCCTGTATGAGTAAGCTCATGACGTGACTCCACGGCACTTTCTACCCCTTGGACTTTCGAGGTGTCATTCCGGCTTCCGGAGATCTCTTGCTGTGGGACTTGCTCGTTGTGACAGCACCACATGGCGGACCGGCATTAGCCGACAGAAAGTCAACGATGACGGCCCGCGCCGATTAGACAGGCAACGTTTTGGGTGCGTGCTCAATCGCTCTATTCGTTGACAAGTATGAATTGCTTCAACGGCCAGTATCCAATGTTTACCCGGCTTTGTCCATACAATGACCGACAATTAGAAGCTCAACGATTGAGATGGCAGCCACGGCATGTTCTTGTCGTAAGATGTGTCTGAGTAATAAACCAAGGTTTATGTGGTGAAAATGTTACTGGCTGGAAGACGATGCGAACAATAGGGGCAGTGGGGTGGATCAGGATGACGCTGGCGATGAAGTGAATTGCGTCTTCCTGATAAGCTCGAGTATGGGTTCGAACGCCATTCGATTCTTCTCTACATCATTAATTACAGTGCAAAGGTTCATCTCATCATTCGTTTCAAAATGTCAAGCTTCGCGATGGCCCGGTGGTGGTCCATGTCTATTCCGCAGATCCGGCGCGTTCCTGCATCGGTGTTTCTGCCAAGCTCGCAATCTCCAGGGGTCAGCAATGCTCGATGCAAGGCGCCTATTGTAACTTTTATCGTTTTTACCGCGATAACAGCTTTGCAGCGCTCAATCTTCTCTATCAGTTCTCAATGGCGCGATATTGCGTGATTGAAGCTGCCATCAAAGACCAGCTTCTGTCTAGGGCAGTCCCCGTCTGACCCCGGTCCACTCATGTGAGCAATATGCATATTTTCATGTCTAATTTCGCTCCTCGAACCTCTTTCGCCGCTCTTTCGCCGCCAAGCTCTGTCCATGGATTACCCCGCATGCTCCTCGGCTCTTCCCCATTGGATCGCACCCCAATGACACCTTGAGCTGCCTTCGGTTCTTCGGTGGAACATCTGCGGGACCTGCAGTCCGGCTCAATTGCCCCGTCAGGGAGGTGGTCAACATTGGACGGTTGGACCCTTTGCCCGTCTCCTTTCCTCCGCCATCGGTGCAATTGTACCGAACAGGCCAAGCCTTTGGGGAAAGCTCCCCCTCCTTCACCCAAAATTACGTCGAAGCTGGTTGCTGCTCTTGCCTAGCTTCAGGTTGGTCAACGGCGACTCGAGGAGGAACGACTCAGCAACCCTCTTGACCGCAATCTAAGCTGCAGATCTAGCGGCAGGGCAGCGTAGCATCTAGCACCTGTGCGGGCGACTTGCCGAGAAAGATGGAGCGAAGAGATGGCATCATCAGATTGGGAAGTCGCGTCGGGCCAAGTCCTGGGCGCAATGGTCCGTCCCAGGTGTGACTTCGAGATCACCGTGCCGGATGATGCGATCTCGAGGCAGTGCTGCGGGCCAAGACTTGACTACGGTGACGGATGACATATAATTCGCACCCCATTGCCCCGATGCTCGAGTCGTGTCTTTGAAAAGGGACGCGACAGCCGCATCTCTTCATTCCAGAGGCAGCGACATCCAGTCGTTCGTTCACTGTTACAGTCTCAAAGCCCAAGGATGTCTCGCTTCGTCCTCGGCCTCGTGGCCCTCACCGGCCTCCTTGGCTCGGCAGACGCCCAGAACAGCACCGGAAGCAGCGCCAATGTCAAGTGGCTCGGTCGCACGCCCTTATACAACTCCGGCACGACGTTCGGTCTTCCCTGGGCCAAGGGCAAGCACTACCCCAACTCGACCGAGTTCACCATCTCCAGCGGCGGCCCGTTGCAGTCGTGGGTGACGGCCTACTGGCCCGACGGCTCCATCAAATGGTCCGCCCACGCGATCCCCGAGTCCGACACGATCCTCGACGAGTACACCGTCAGCGCGTCTTCCGCAAACTCGACGGCTCGATTCTCCCGTGCGAAGAGACAGTCCAACAGTGGTCTTACCGTGACGGACTCATCCGATGTGGTGAGCGTCGACACCGGCAAGCTTGCCATCACCTTCCCCAAGTCAGGCAATGCGGTCGTCAGCGAGATCAAGACTGCCTCCGGCAAGGTCATCGGCCAGAACGGCAAGCTGGTCCTGCACTCGCAGTCTGGTGTCGAGGATTACGCCGAGGCTAAGGGTCAATCCGGGATCAACTACTTCAACTTCGAGAGCAACATCGAAGAGGTCACCGTCAGCAAGGACAACACAGCGCGAGCTCTTGTCACTGTCCGCGGCAAGCACCAGGCGGCCGACGGCGGTCACGATGATTGGCTTCCCTTCATTCTGCGCTTTTACACCTACGCCAACTCCGAGGCGGTTCGTATCGTCCACACGGTAGTCTACGACGGCAAGGCCGAGGAGGACTTCATCTCCGGCCTCGGTATCCGATTCGAGGTTCCTCTTGAGGGAGAAGAACAATACAACCGCCACGTCAGAATCTCTGGTGTCGATGGAGGGTTGCTCAGCGAGGCCGTCCAGGGTATCACTGGACTGCGCAGAGACCCCGGTGCCCAGGTCCGAACCGACCAGTTTGAGGGCACCGAGCTCGCTGACCCTGCGACCTGGGACCAGAGAGTCACGACCAGACTTCACTGGATCCCCACCTGGAGCGACTACAGCTTGACCCAGCTGTCTCCCGACGGCTTCACCTTGAAGAAGCGCACCAAGGCCGGCCAAAGTTGGATCAACATCCCTGGCGGCACTCGTGCCGGCGGTCTCGCGTACCTTGGTGGTGCTACCAAGGGTGGTCTTGCTGTCGGCCTGCGAAACTTCTGGAAGCGCTACCCTACTGGCATCGACATCACCAACGCTGCTACCGAGAAGGGTGAGATCACGATCTGGATCTACAGCCCTAATGCCCCTCCTCTGGATCTTCGTCCCTTCCACGATGGTCTCGGGCAGGAGGACTATGCTGACCAACTCGATGCTCTCGAGATCACCTACGAGGACTACGAGCCCGGCTTCAACAACCCCTACGGCATCGCCCGCACCAACGAGATCTTCCTCTACGGCTTCGAGCAGACCCCTAACCGAACGCTGCTGTCCGACTTGACCGACCACACCAACAACCCTCCCGTTCTCTTTGGCGAGTCCGAGTACCTCGCCGAGACCAAGGCCATCGGCACCTACTGGGCTCCTCCCGTCGCCAACCCCAACGCTCAGGCTGCCAAGATCGAGGACCACCTCGACTTCTTGTTCAAGTTCTACGAGGGCCAGGTCGAGCAGCGCAAGTGGTACGGCTTCTGGGACCACGGCGACTTCATCCACGCCTACGACACCGACCGTCACCAGTGGCGCTACGACGTCGGTGGCTACGCCTGGGATAACTCCGAGCTTTCTCCTGATCTGTTCTTCTGGAACTACTTCCTGCGCACAGGACGCGAGGACGTTTACCGCTTCGCTGAGGCTCAGGTCCGCCACACCGGCGAGGTTGACGTCTACCACCTGGGCGATCTCAAGGGTCTCGGTACCCGTCACGGTGTTCAGCACTGGGGTGACAGCGCCAAGCAAGCTCGTATCTCGACTCCTCAGTACCGCAAGGTCTTCTACTATGTCTCTGGAGGCGACGAGCGTGTTGGCGAACTCATCGAGGAGCTTCTCGACACCGACAAGACTTACGGCGTCCTCGACCCTAACCGCAAGGTCCGCACCGACGGCTGGGTTCCCACTCCCAATGCGTCTGTTGCTGTTGGCCTTGGAACTGATTGGTCATCCCTTGCGGCCGGTTGGCTCATCGAGTGGGAGCGTCGTGGTCCTCGCTGGGAAGAAGCCCGCACCAAGCTTGTCAACACCGCTGCCAGCATCGCCAAGCTCAAGAACGGCTTCGTCACCGGCTCTGGTCTGTACAGCATCGCCAATGGCACTCTTGGCCCGCCCCCTGCGGACCCCAACAACGAGGGCCTCGTCGCCGTCTCCCATCTGTCAGCTGTGTTTGGTCTCCTCGAGGTCGTCGCCGAATTCATCGAGCATGCCGGTGAGGAGGTCCCTGAGGGCTTCGAGGCTGCCTGGTATGACTACTCCTACTACTACGGTGCCGGTGCAGCTGAGCAGACGGCCCGCTATGGCAAGTCCTTCGGCAACCTCAACCTCAAGCAAGGACACTCTCGTCTCACTGCTTACGCCGCGCATCGCCAGAACAACGCGACGTTGGCTGCTCGCGCATGGAATGAGTTCTTCAACACTGATGGCTTCAAGGAGTCTTCGCCTTGGAGCACTGTCCACTTCAATGGTAGTGCGGTTCTGACACCTATTGATGAGGCTGCTTGGGTTTCTACCAATGATGCTGCGTTGTATGGGTTGGCCTCGATTATCAACCTTGCTCTTGTAGGAGAGTACCTGAGTTAGACCATATGAGGTTTCCATTTAGGTATCTCTTTGTAGCTATTCAAGTATGCTTCATTTTCTTGTACAAATTACCTTTACTTCAGTTACATATACAACAATACGATGTTTCGCAAAGCCCTTTTGTCAATTGCCATTAGATACGGTGAAGATGGATTCCTTGTAGTATGGACTCTTCATGGCATACTAGAAGACATTGAATTCAACTCAGGTTTCAAATATTGATGGTATTTCAATTGTATGAGTTCTTCACAATTGTCTGGTTCTGCGACTGATATGGACTTTAGATTACACCCTGATGGTTTGGTTCCGCTTATTGACTCAACCTTGACTCACTCGGG
This sequence comes from Colletotrichum gloeosporioides, assembly GCF_011800055.1. Taxonomy (NCBI): domain Eukaryota; kingdom Fungi; phylum Ascomycota; class Sordariomycetes; order Glomerellales; family Glomerellaceae; genus Colletotrichum; species Colletotrichum gloeosporioides. Next base: position 61,911 of record NW_025544721.1, read on the forward strand.
AGCTCTATTCAGACCCTTGCCACTCCCAAGGTATCTCCGTTTGCTCTCTTCTTCCTTTGTTATCGGAGAACATTCCCCGTCCTGAAGTTGAGAAACTCTCCGGCACTTCCCACAGCTTTTGTGAATTTGAAAACTTCTCTGCGTCTTTGTTACCACCTCAGAAGGCGATCAGATTTCATTACAACACAATAACGCCTTGCAAAGGCATCGATCGCGAAATCATGGATGACGTGGATATTCTTGCCGATCTGGAGGAGATAGCCTCAAAGGCTCTGAACGAGCCAGAGGATGTCGATCCTCTTCCCTCCGATATCATGGACCATCAACGCCACATGGACCTAGAGGCCCCTTCTAAGATACCCGACCAAGTTACCAAGCTCCTGAAGTTTGGTAAAGCAAAGTATCTCATCAAGCTCGAGAAGCCAATTGATTCACTCAAGGATGTCCGTCGTCTAGGACGCATGCCCATGCCACCCGAGGTGTTCAGTGCGACCAACGAGGATGGAGACAAAACCAAGTTCTGCAAGATTGGAGAGGAGTCGAAGTTCCACATCTTGCAGCATTTCCGCCAGACCAAGCCCCATTTTCAACCTACCATCATCAAATATAACGTGGCCGACAAGGACCTTTTCAAGACCTCAATCTACCCAACTCTTGGATGCGACGCCACGTTCCCGCAGAACCGCATCACCGGCGACGACGACCAGAGGCTCCGGCCTGCCCAGGACGAGTATCCGGTATGGTACTTCTTCTACGGAACGCTCGCGGACCCCGCCGTCCTTCGGGAGCAACTGGGTGTGGAGCCTGACTATCGCGAGGCATCAATCAAGGGCGGTGTTTTGAAGATGTGGGGTGGAAAGTACAAGGCGCTTGTCGACACTCCGGACGGCAAGGCGCCGCCTGTGAAGGGAAAGGCTTTTCTGGTCAAGGACAAGGAGATGGAGGACACGCTGCGGACTTATGAGACGGACAAGTATGAGGTTACGAGATGCTTGATTGAGATGGCGGATTCTGTTGAGGAGGTCAGAGGCTTGACGTTCCGGTTCGCTGGAGAGGCGGATGAGGTAGAGTAGTGATTGGAAAACATAGGAGATACAACCAGAAGTTCGCGTGTATATGCGCAATGCGTTTATTCCATCATTGAATAGAATTCTTGCGGGCGTCATTCAGAGTTTGCTATATGCGTACCTCTGCATGCGAGTAGCTGCCTACCATGAGGTTTCGTACTATTTCCGCAGACTTTCGTGTGTTCTAATAATGCCAGTCCGCCAGCACCACGCCGCTTCGCTCCTTCACAAGTTGAAGCAACAAAGATGTAGTGTTTAAGTATGTTTAGCATCTTTCGCACCGTCATTTGCTTTGGGATAAAACTTTCGAATTCCATTTATAGTAGCTTCTTAGGAAGTCGAACCAAAGACGAGTCATGTTGAATGGAAAGCTTCCACATCTAAAGCCGAGAGAATAACGCCGAATCGCGTTATGGCATAGTGAGTTGGCGTTTGTTAGCTATAGATACTTACAGAGTGCTCCAGTGGCAACATCTTGTCGATGGAAGATAGATCATCATTCACAGAACGACCTAGATCTACTTGTTGACAACTTAATCAGAAAAGAATTTCTGCTTACTAGGAGAGGCTGAATGGTGCGCGCTCGCGATATTCTCGCCTCAAACAGCGCTGCGGCTGAGCAAGGGGTTGAAGATCTGGACCTGGGGCTTTCCAGTATTGTTCTTCCAGAATCAAAATTGCCGAAGCCTTTAAACTTCTCTCATCGTCATTCACTCAACACTCACTAGATGCGAAACGCCAGTATTTGCAGAACACCATGCAGCCCCCTTTCAGACAGTGGCAGGTTTCCCATAGTAAGACGAATCTGACAGCAGTATCAACTCGTAAATCAAATTTGCTAGAGTCGAACGCGTTACAAAATTTTATTCTGTTCCTTTGCAAAACTTCACCTACGGGCAGCGACTCAGCAGGTTTTCGTAGGATGGTTAGAGTCACCCGCTTGAGAACGTTGGAAAATATGTTTGGTAGAGTTATGTGTTTGCTGAGATCTGATTCGTTGAATTGGCTCACAACAGGGAAATTGAGGCGTACGATGCATGCTGTTGCTATTATCGGGTGATTTAATCCCTTAGTGTAGAGGCTGGCTATCGCAAGGGACATCAACCAAGGGTGGTGACGATGAGGCAGATGAGACGTAAGTAAAGACGGATAAGGTAAGCAAGTGAGCGGGGAACGCGCAACGGCTCAGCACAATGGGATCATTGCCACTGATTGGTCGGGTACACTGACCGAATTGCAAAGAAATTTATTCTGAAGTGGACGCGAGATCACCATTCCTATTCGCCAGCAGGTGCTCCAGAATTCTTCGGGAGCGAAATACGGAATGGGATCGGAATATCCGTAGAGCCAAAAGAAGATAAGGTTACAGGACAGCTGCAGCCAGGCCGCGCGATAACTAACCAATAAACGCCAGATGTCACCCCGTTGAATCGCGACTGGCCATGGCAAACCAAAGGTGCGAACCATGCGGCCCATAGCAGCCTCAACCAGTAGCCAATCAATGTGGCGTGAATCGCTTTTACCCGTTCGAACCATACTCGGCGCAAGTCAGCATCTGCCCCGCAGATTTCGACTTGAGATATGACAGGAATCCATCAAGCTGTGGGTGGCTAAAATTAGAATACCTTCATTTGCAAATATACCTATCTAACATATCTCATCTTGCACTTGCATCGGAATTGCCACACTTTCGGGTAGCCCAGTCCCGAACACAGAACGTCGAGCTTTTCCCTCGATAGGTACTTACCAATGACTCCCTATCCGACTTGGATTTTCACGTAAGTTAAACTAGGTTGTAAAGGGCACTCATAACATTTAGAAAGATGGTGTTCTGGTCGTATTGATAGTAGGGAATGGGAGGAGTGACAATGAGACTACGCCCCGTCCACCAAGGTTTCCGACCGAATCGCGCGGCATTGAGCCCCAGCCTGTGAAGCAAGGTGGTTCCTCAAGGTGTCAGCCCTTGAGAAACTCCTTCCACAGCCCCATTCAGTACCATCAGGCTTGATTCCACTGCAATGATACTGACCAACACTATGCGACTTTCTATGACGCGTGAGATCGCTCAGCCGAACAAATGTCTTTTTGCACTCATTGTCCCCTTCGACATAGTCGCATTCATGGGGACGTTGAGTGGAATGTGAACGCTCATGAGATTGCATGTTGAAACGCTTGGTGAATTTCTTTGAACAGATAGGACAAATGTACTCTGACTTTTGCCTCTTTGTCTTGGGCGTTTTGACCTGCTGCATTTTTGGCGAAGAGGCCATTCGGGCTGGTTCCGCTTCGGTGTCTGCTGATTCTGATTCTGATCCCGATTCTGACTCTGATATCTCAATGGGAGAGAATGGCCCAGACCACTGCTTAGGTAGGTGAAATGGCTTTCTGAGCTCCTCTTCGGATGGGAAGTCCAACGTCGTGGTACTGTCTCCTCCAATACCATGCGAGAGACGCATGTGCACTTCAAGATCTTTCAAAGTTGCCACGCCAATGGCCGAAGTTGGGCAGCCCTCGATTTTGCACACGAATGGCCTCAGGTGCTTCTCCATATGAAGACTTTTCATATGGCTTGATATGAATCCCATTTCAAAGAAGTGACAGCTGGGTCTCGAGCACTTAAACATGTTTCTGCCAAAGAATTTCTCTAGCAAGGCCAAAGTTTCTGGATTTGAGTCGTGCGCAGCTAGAGACTCGACATGTTGGCGGACCTTTTGTAGGATATCAAATACGTCGATAGCCGTCTCTTCAGACTTCATCTCCTCGAATGTGGTCAAGTGTTTCCGAGTCGACAAGAAGGCTTGCGATAGGTTCTCGAAGAAGGGAAAAGGTTCGAAGACCTTCCACTTCCGTCGGTGTTTGCCAAGAAGAACTGAAGTGACTTTAGGGTTGGTGAAATGGAGCTCAAGAAAACGACCAAGAGCTTCCGCAAGTTCGTTGCCGAGTTTGCTATGCGTTTGAAGGTGTTCCAATGCGGATTCGAGATGTCGGACCCAGTGAAGAGCCGCGTACTCTAGGAAGTTGTAATAGCCTTGTAAAGTATGCCTGTCAGGATCGACAAGCGGAAGTTGAAATGCCGGAAGATTTAGATAGTTCACACATATCATTGTGAAATTGATCTCCTCTGTAGATAGATTCACGTACTCTTTCCGGATAAGAAACCTTGAATTTGCGTGACGGGTTAAGAGGTGTCTCTTCAACTCCCCGCGGAGTGACATGCGGGGTTTGGGGGCTCATGAAAACTGACTGTTTGGCAGTGAGATGGATCAATTCAACGGTGCCGTTGACATCATCTTCCTCGACAAGTGAACCGCAAATGTCCTTGGGGCCATCCCGGAACGAATAGCGATTTAAGTTGACAGTACGCGCTTCGAGGTCGATTGATCTGGCCGTCTGAATCTCGCACCATTTCAACGGTCTCTTGGCACAGACAAGCCAGCTAAGCAGGAGAAGACAGTAATCCGTCTTGCCTTTAGAGGGCATTTGGCTGGAAAGTCTGACCATGATGCGCCCATATCTTGATTTGGTTAGTTGCAAATCGAAGTTAAAACATTTCAAGAAGGGTGGATCAACTAACGCTTCATCAATTTCTTGTGGAAACGTGTTCGGCTGCAGCTCGGTGTATAGGTCATCAAGGTTTGCCTGCTCATATAAATTTTCGCAAATTAACTTGGCGAGTAGAAACATTCCTATGGTCTGTTAATTCATTGAGGATATCATGACGATTAGACCGAGAAAAATAATTTACCTCCACAAACATCCGGGACTTTTTTTGCAATCGAGACTCGTTCTTCGTCCCGTAGCCCAAACCTCTTCTTTATTCTTAACGCCCAATGCAACGAAAATTCAGCAATGTCTTCCATATTGTCGCTGGCCCGTATCTTCAAACTCGCAATATCGCTTAAGGCCTGTCTAGTGGTTTTTTCATCTTGACTCACGAACAGACAGCGAATCTGGTCGGGATTTGCATTTGGCTGATCTTCAACCAGCTTCCGAAACCATGAACAAATGGCCTTTGTCTCTTCTACTGGACATTCGTCGAGGCCATCGAGGATGATGTATGTGCTTGCAGTATTCTTTATGCCGATTTGCAGTAGTTCCTCCAAATGTGAAATCGTGGTAAGAGTGGCATCGGTGCTTGACTGGTACTGACTGTCGAAATAATATAGAAGTTCCGGGTTCTGCTCCAGCAGTTGAAGAAGCAGTCTTCGCCCAATGGAAAGGAAGTTATTTTTTTCCGGGTTGTCAGCCTTACAATAGAAGTACAGGACTGTTGTGTGACTTAGAGCTTGAGCCTGATCAACAATCATGGAAGCCAAAACTGTCTTCCCCGCGCCCGGCATGCCGTTAATCCACAGTAAAGCCGGAATACTGGGAAATCGACCAAACCATCTTTTGAACTCAGCTTTAGATAAGAGCCATTTGCCCGAGTTGGGTGCATTGGATCTGACTTTTAGTAACTTGGCATGGTCATTCTTGACGTTGGAATCCATGCCTGCTCCTTGTAGCCATCCAATTATCCTCTCTCGTGCGCGGCAGTCTCTGTCGCTACGATCTCGAAGTCTTTGCCCTATCTCCTGTTCCCTTGATCTTCTCGCCTGCGCAAGTGTGGTTTGGCCAAGAAGCAACAATCCATGTTGGTCCAAGTTGTGTATTAAATCTGAGAACTTCGTTTTGTACGTTTTCCAGGTCGCATGGTAAATCTGTTTCAACACTGCCGGATGTTAGCTTGGGTTCTCATATGGATGTCACAGGTGTTTTAATTCAACTGGCGCAATTCCCTGTTCTTCAAGGTGATGTTCGCTCATACTTGGTTGTTGAAAATATTTGAAAGCTTCAAAGTGAAAGTCCAAGACATCTTTATACACAATAGCGAGAATCTCTGCCGTGGTTTTGTCATCTGAGAAGAGGTCTGAAGTTTGGAGAAGGAGACAAAGAGTTCTCCCAAGCTGTTGATACGTATTCAAGAGCTCGCTGAATGCTGTAGAGAAACTGTCTCCTATGAGGAGAAGAAGCTTCCATGGTCCCTTCAATAAGAATTGCCAAATCAGCCTTGAAATGTAAAGTTAAGCTAGTGTCTTGCTATTCAGATGGATACATCATACAATGGATGTGGCTATCCGGGCGGATAGTGATCATGGACGACGACAGTAACAACAACAAAGACGTCAAAAGGAATAACGGCCTAAATGGCAGTGAAGGATCTGAAAGAAAGAGTACGAAATTTGATGAGAATTGCAATAGGAAACTTATAACTCAAAGAGCTGATATTCCGCCCGGTCAGTACCCGCCCGAATAGCAACGTTCGTAATGAATGACTAGAATCATACTTTGGATTGTTTAAGTATTGGATGGATGCCTTACATACCCAAACAAACGCGAGAACTTCAGACGTTTGACAAAATACATCGATAACCTTTCCGAATTGATTCATCGCCTCTATGAATCCTTTCAATTTAGTCATGTTTTGTTGCCTTCTTCCTTTATGCAATCTGGTTTGGAGGGAATCGATTTCCTTCGTGAACTCATGTTCCGTTGAAAACTTGAAGTATTCTCTTTCTTGAGGCTTAAGTCGAGATTTGAATGCCTCCAGCTCCTCCTCAAACGGGCTGAGGGAAGTGGCAGTATCAGAAAGCGGTGGGTTTTTAGCATGTGCCATCTGGGGATGAGTCGCTGAAGCCTGAAATTCGGGTGTTAGATTGAGCAAGAGACGGGAGAAAAAATGTCAACCAGTCCTGTTGGGGCGTACACACTTTATGGCAATGTAGCCGACGGGCCCTGATGTACTCCTGCAAGTGTGATAGGACGATGTGCTGTGACGAGGGGCTAATCGGGCCGGTCCACCTACTTGCCAAGGCAGACAAGGCGTCCATGGGCCGCACATAGGTTGCACGGGATAAGGGATAAGGCCTTGTTTATTTCAACGAGAACCCCGCTTCGGATTGCGGAAATCTGTGCCTCATCCATCACACCAAATATACAGAGAATCTCGCCATCGAAGAAAGCACCACACCGGCATCCTCCAACTGATCCAAAATGGCTTCGAAGCGATCATGGTCAACATTTCAGGATGATCACCACTCATATTATCCCAATGTGCCGGCAAATTATGCTTCAGAAGCCCTTTGCTTGAAGTCTGACACATGGCAAAGCAATGTCGCGGGGGCCTCTCGGACTGCAGCGACTTCGTCTACCAATCTACCCGACACAAGCCAGGATGTTTGCTATGGTAGTGTAAGTTTTGTGCATACAAGCCTACCTGATCAATATAATGATAGGCTAAGAGCCTAAAGATCATCGAGGTCAAATGTCTGCTACAGGGATATCTGGAAGAGTCACGTAGACTATTTCCAAGCCCAATCACCGTCTTCGATGTCCGTCCTGTTAGCTCCTACTTTGGAGTTTATTGTGAAGACAGACTTGTTGCAGTACTTTCTAAAGAGATTTGTCAGCTCATATTGAAGCTGAGAGAGGTTCGTGTGCGACAGTTCCAAGCGACTGTCACAATCCAACAGTGGACCGCAGCTCTACAAGAATGGAAAATTCGAAGTGGAAAACCAGTAATGGAGGTTGATTTAATCATCTACGGCTCCAAAGAGGACGCCAAAAGTGTTGGGGAAACACTGTCAACTTCCCCTTTTACCCTTCAACGTCCAAGTATAGACCTTCGCGGAACAGCGTACTACAATCCACACTACCTAGAAATCAGCCATTCTTCCGAGGAAGACATCTTGCGTCACGAACGTAGCTTCTTTGGTAGTATAAATGCACAGGATGTTATGGAAGAAACGATGTCAACGAACGTCGATGTTTCCGAAGAGGTCACCCGAATTCTTGACTCCCTCTCTCATAAGGGAGTTCTTCGCGAACAACTGGCGGATGAACGAATCAAAAGTCAACTACTGCCGTGAGTCGATCTACCAGCGCCCTGTCCCGCGGAAGGTTCTGTCAACGTTGCGTATTAACACAGTCTTAGACACCAAAGAGTTGCCATTGACTTTGTATCCCGCACTGAGACGGGGACACTTTCCCCAAATCTTAGCATGTGGCGTTACGTCGACATGGGGGAAGATTCATAGTAAGCCAACCGCCCACCAGGGACAGATACAACATGTTCAACCACTGATGTCATTGGTAGCTATCAGCATATTATTACAGGATCTAAGTCCGATACAGCCCAACAAGTCAAAGGTGGCATAATAGCAGACGAGATGGGCCTTGGAAAGTCCCTGACTATGCTTTCAGCCATAGCGGGGTCCTTCGATCGAGCGGCTAAGCATGCGATGTGGAACAAAAAGGACTCAATCAGGGATGAAATCCACGCAGGTGCTACTTTGATCGTCGTTCCATCACCATGTAAGTTATTACAGACAAATCTATGGATGCAGTTGCGCTGATGGTTGGCGCAGTGCTGATTGACAACTGGATTGCCGAAGTTCGAAAGTATGTTCGTTCCATTTGATAAGCGTTACGCCTGCGTAGGCTTAACAAAAGTCGTTCTAACGCTGGACAAGACATGTCTACCCAGGGAATTTGACATTTTACAAGTACCATGGTCACAAGCGAAAAGAGTCTCCCCAAGAACTGCTACAATCTCACATTGTCTTTTCCACGTACGCAACCATCGCAGCTGAGGCAAGTCAAACGTCGTCTCCACTGGCTGCAATACATTGGTTTCGCATAGTCCTAGACGAAGGTTTGTTTCTGTCTTCTGTATTTGACGTTCAAAGATCAGGACTCATTAGGTCTTGGTAGCACACGACATTCGGAACCGAACAACCCAGCAGTTCCAAGCCTTGATTCGCCTGAGAGCAGAACATCGGTGGTGTCTAACAGGAACACCGATTCAGAATAGCTTGGAAGATCTCGGATCACTCATGACTTTTCTCAGAGTTCCAGTTTTCGAGAACGCAGCAACATTCAGGCGATTCATCTCGATTCAGTGCAACTCATCGTCTAGACAGAGCTTTGAGGCTTTGAAAACTCTCCTCTCTACAGTTTGCCTACGCAGAACCAGAGATGTTATCAACCTTCCCAAATCAATTCATCATCAGAGAGTTCTCGAACTCTCTGACATGGAGCGCGAACAGTATAATTGCATTATTAGAGACAGCCGACAGATGATCCAAATGGCAGTCAGTATGCGTGGAAGAATGAAACATAACACAGCTGTTCTGCAGTCCCTCCTGCGACTACGCTTGTTTTGTAACAATGGTAGATCTGATTTCATGCAAGCCGCAAGCAACAAAGGCATGCCAACGGATCCATACGAGCTACTGACATACCTCCAGCAGACAGACAACGCAATATGCGTTTATTGTCACCGCAACATTTACAGCATCCATGAAAAGCACAAATTAGAAAGCGACGGCGGTATTCAGGTTCAAGGATGCACCCATTTAGTTTGCAGTGGATGCGTGCCAAAACACTGCGCGGCCAAGTTGAGATGCATTAGTTGCTCGACTCAAGGCCAAGAAGATGCGGTCAACGATCTCACCACTCCTACTCAGCAAAGAATAACAACCCAATTGGGGTCAGATGCGGACACAGTTTACCCAACGAAGCTTAGAGCCCTTTTACAAGATCTTCAACATGATTTTCGCAGTTATGATCACTATGACAAAAAGAGGTAATTTGAAACATCTTTCCGAGTTTCCAGTCCGTGTTTCAACCGACAATTTCTGACAAGGCACTCAGTATCGTATTCTCATCGTGGAAGAAGACATTGGATCTTGCAAAGAATCTTCTTGCTTCCAATGGTATAAATTCGTACCTCATTCATGGATCTTTGCCAATACCGGAGCGGACAAGAATTCTTAAAGAGTTCCATTCCCTTGGCGGAGCGAATGTTCTTTTGATGACCTTGGGAACAGGCGGCGTTGGGTAAGACGGTGTTTCTGAGGTTATCTCTGGCAGAAGCTAATAGCGACACAAGACTGAACTTGGCGAATGCGACTAGGATTTATCTCTTGGAACCTCAATGGAATCCATCAATTGAGCTTCAAGCTATTGGCAGAGCTTTCCGGTTGGGTCAGGAGCAACAAATAATGGTTATACGATATATCATGAAGGAAACAATTGAGGACGTAAGTCACTCAGCCCAAGCAAGGACCCGGAACTAAAACATCCATAGACCAATGTGTTACAGAGACAAGAGAGGAAATTGCAATTGGCCGACGGAGGCTTTTTACAGAAACCACGGCCGTTTTCCTCGGAAAGAGCCGAGGCTATATCCGTAAGTAATGTGCTTTATCCGCCCCAAGCAGCGTGTGGCAGCGGTCTAACTATGAGTCTTAGGAGATCTTTGGGGTGGATCTTCGAAATTGATTTTAGCTCTTGGTTCTAGGCGCGTTGAATGGCGCCAATGTGGCGCGTTCAATTCTGTAGTTAATTCATACCTGTCCTCAACAGATGCAAATGCAGCCCAGGCAATGTGAGCTGCAAGTCAAGCCCGAACGGAATAATGAACTAAAATTGAAGTTTTGGTTTAATGTGTCTTCCATGGCGAAGAATCGTTCGCCATTTCAAACCACCCCTCATCCATAGAACGCAGCCCTAAAAGACATGACCGATTCTGGGAAGAGGCCATCTCTACACCAAAATCCAGCGGAATGGCCCCGACCGGATCTCGTCAGCACTGCGGGCTGAGCACGCATGATGTCCTTCGTTGGAAATAATGCGCTTTGTATGGCTTTCAAATCCCTGATCAGAAAGTCAAAGTCAAAGATCGCGCGCTCGTGTGGGACTAGCCGGCAACGACTCAATTACGTCCTGGCCGCCGAGGCAAAAGTCAGCAGGGAACTTGGCAAGACCGAGGCCATAATTGAGGCCATTCAAAAGGCTCTGCTAGACGCCATCACTCTAAGAGATAAGCTGAACGACTAAATAAGATACGTTGACCAAAACCCCTTACACGTCAGAGACAGGGCTTTCGATGATGACCTTGCGTTGCTTCGCGACAGACAGGAAGCTGAGGGAATCGCGCAAAAGCAGCTCTGGATCTCGCAGTGGACGGGGAGGAGACCGAGCATCAACTCAACTCGGTGATCGGCAGATCTATTCAAGACCTCAGAGCGTTCTTAAAAGAAGAACGGGCAATTCCTACGGCAACAGCCCGGCGCTTCAGTATGACGGCGCCAGAGACTTTTCGGCCCCGTAGTGCCGGCAACGACCATCAACTGCTTAAGAAGTGAACACTGCCGCATCAAATTAAAGTTTCTTCTAGACAAGTTCGCAAACAAGGATGTCGGTGTAGAGTCCGTCAACCCGGCAGGCAGCAAGATTCGTGATTCGTGATATCTTCACCAGTCATCCTAGGCAGTTGCCATGAACAGATATCTCGGTGCCTGAACTGACTTGCTAAGATGACGGGTTCGTCTAAACTTGCTTGTGATGCAGATCAGCAATTGATACGCTGAGCATGATTTACGCTGAGCATGATTTTCCCTCGGATCCAAGTTACTCCCATCGTCGGAATTCATTTTGCGTCGTGGAGATAAATGGCAACTGGGGCTGAAACGAGATATTTCGCTTGGCAACGGGTTATTCCAGGACTCCGTTATGATTCTTGGACATCCAGTTTAAGAGTATTGATGCTGCCCTCCCATTTAGAATGTGGCTGTCGTTGTGATTTGTTTTAGTCAACAGCTCAGTAAAAAACTCGACATCATGAAGCTCACCATCATTCCTTTTGCCCTCTTGTTGGCCCGAGTCTCGGCCGAGTGCAGCTTCAGCGGCGGCTTCGGCGCCTGTCTCAACTGGTGCTACGACACGAACCCAGGCGCCGAGACGTACATCATTGAGGGATGTTATAGGGCCGTTTGCTCTGATTGCAGACCCAATTGAGCGGGCGCAAGCAGGTTGGATGTACCCAAATGACCGCGCCGAAGCTGACTTGCCACTGAAGACGCACTCTAAGAAGCACAAAGTCATGGATTGACTTGAAGAAGATGTACCATTATATTCGTGTTCATATCAGGGGCCATACATCAGTCCTACACCGTCTTAGGATCCTTCCCCTCTATGACTTTAGGTCAGGGGTCTTCGTCATCTCCTGACATCATTATACCCAAAAATAAATCGATTGCCCCTTCGATGCTCTTGCTCCCACATTGCCATTAAATACTGTGCTCACTGAATTTTAGTATAAGTCCTACTCGGGTATAGTCCTTTCTTTCGCTCACTCCTGGCTTTTCCGCTGTCACGACTTCATGTCGCCGCCAACAGCCGACGATCCCTCCCCATTACCATTGACCTCATTCGACGCCTGACCTCCTGCTACCTTTTCGTATGCTGGCGCCGCCGTACTCGGACCTTCATAGGCCGGAACTGCTTCATCAACTGGTGGTGGAGGCGGTTCTAATGACAAGGTCGCCATACCCGCCGACGCCGCTCCAACACCCCCGCTCAACGCCTCTTCGACCGGAGGATGCACAACGATTCTGTTCTGCCATCCGCACTCCCATGATTCACCCCCGATGGAAACCTTCACCTCCCAGTGCAACACATGGGATAGCCTCACGCAGTATGTAGTGTACGTTGGTGACATGGTCTCGAGTGTCCCGCCGAATTTGGAGGCGCCAACAACCGAACCCCTGGCGTCAATCTGCAGACCCAAGACTGCCCCAAGATCCAGCACATCCTCCTTAGGAGCGCAAGGGATTTCGAATCCGTCGACTCCGTTGACAAACTTGCTGGTCCTGCCGATGCACAGCTTCCTTGTCTTGCTGCCTTCATGCGAGTCGAATGTTCCCGGACAGATGACACCAACGGTGCTGTGCACTTCCAGCGTAGCGCTCTTGATGTATGCCTTTTGAGGGACATCTTGGATTACTTCGGAGCTCTTCTCTCGGTTTGGTGTAATCCGCAACGTGAAGGGTATCGTGTATGGGTTCCCCAGCTGTATTTGCGTGGGGTACTCGACTCTCATTGAAAAATGGAAATTCGGCACCTTGGAAGATCCAAAGAACTTTTGCGACTTCTGCTTGAAACTCAATTTCGCATCTTCCATTCCGGGAATTAATCGCTGCGTCGACACGAGTCCGTTCATCATTCTCCCAGTCAATCCAAAATCCATCATTGGCGGCGACGGCGACGGTACCGACCACACCCTCAGTGGCATCGTTGCCTCGATGATCTTGCTCTTCCCCTCGACCCGCAACTCGGCTTCGAGCCAGTACTCAACAAATCCATGCCAACTCTTGCCGAACCCAGAGTGTTCAAAAAAAAAGCTTCCTGGCAGAGGCTGCTCTGGCACACCCAGCTTTCCTTGTGGGTCACCGGGCGCATGCAAGAAGCACGCGGCCCTCTCATTCTCAGATAACCCCGCATTCACGGCGGCGGCATCGGTGTGAGTCGGAAGTGCCAATGCAAAAGGCCATGATTGCTCTTCTCCTGTGCCTTGGGCAACGTGTATCGGTCCATGATGGACGACGTCGGCGATGGCTCCCTCGCGCCAGAAGTTGAAGCGGGAGCGGTAGTAGCTTTTTGAGTTGTTTCCACGGTCGATCACGAGTTTTGCTTTGGCACGGCCGAGGATGCGGACACGGATGGTGGCGTCCGGTGCGACGATGTGAGACTTGCGGACGACGTGGCCTAGGACGACGCTCCCTGGGTACAGCGGCGTTGCAGGGTTGACGAGCTGGATAGAGAGGTCGTTGGATCTTTTTATGTGTGTCGGCGGCATGTTGATAGATGGTATGGGGCAATCACTGCGTTGAAAAGGCCGCCGTCAGTGTGAGTGAAATGACGATCAGATATGTCAGATGAGGTTGACGTTCGCGAACGGGCCTCAGCTGAAAAGGCGCTAAGGGTGGCGTTGTCAGCACCTTGGCGCTAGGCACCAACCAGAAGCTGTTTCTCCTCATCCTTGAGAATGTGATCACCACTCAAGATCTGACCATGAGTAATCGCACCTCTTGAATCTCGAAGAGGCTTGTGCAATTCATGCACTCATTGTGCACTTGAAGCTATGGTCAGCAACTTTTTCAGCGTCGCCGGATCAAGCGCCGAACATCAGCGCAAACATGTGTTGTGTTGAGAAATACCTTTGCTAATTGTTCAGTTATTCATTCTCTTCGTAGACAAGATGGCAGAATGATACTATTCATGTTCCTATGGAGTGTACCAACCTAGGTACAAATTCCTGTTATCCCCATCATCCGTGTTGTTTTCATTGTTTACGTACTAGTTAGAGTGTGTCCTTGTACTTATGGAAGACGCTCTCCATACCGGGCAGCAACTCACACGGGCGTATTGAGAGAAGGGATTGTGGATGGACATTTCAATTCCTGGTCCAAGTCCTCGAAAATGGGCCGCGCTGTACGTTTCAATGATCATAAATCTACTAATTCTCCAGCGTTTGCCAAGAATATCTCTTTGCCCTGCCTGTCACGAAACACCATGGTGACTCGGAGGTTGAACGGTAAATGCTCAAAAGCATTGAATCATGAAATTTGCGAATAGAAGCAATTGACAGTTCAGTTTCAAGACTCTTGATTGTAGATTACAAAATGATCTGTTGCCTGGCAAATTGGAGAGGACTGATGTTTGATGTTATGTTGTTGCTCAGATTGGCGATGTTCTCAACGATATAACTGTAGTCCTTAGACCCTTTTTGATGGTGCCAATCTTTCACAGCAATACTTTTGTTGGCAGTATTGACCTTCCATGTGAAGGCAACGGCATCTGTTGTGACTCCAACACATCCCCATCATTAATGTGGATGAATAACAAAACAACATGCATTTTGCAATAGGTACCTAATCATGCCCAGAATTGCCAGTGGACATTTTCAAACGACTTCTTTCAGGTCCAAGTCTTGCTGAACATGCTGGTTTTTTCGGACACAGCTTCGAGGGAGAATTAGGCTGATTCTGCGTGCGAGTCTCGTGACTAGCAGGCATAGAGCTCTGGGTGATGTGGCATCTGCGTTGATTGATGGATTGCCGCCTCATGTGATGTCTGAACGAATTGAATGACAACGAAGGCTCAAGCGGCAAAACGCATTCAAATACAACGTGTTAGGCAGAAACTTGGCAGCTCAGTAAATAGATCTATCTATGCTTGACGCTGATCAGGCAGGCTCAGCCTGCCAAAAACGCGACAGCATCTTGGCTTCTTGAGCCTCCCATCTGGTCATCGTGTCAACCAACCACAGCCACGCTGGACCCTTGGCTTTGGCAACCAACACACTGTCTCATCGAATGCGGAGTTTGTCGACTTTGCGGTCTCGGCAACCCTTGCCACCAACGCCTTGCTGGGCGGCTAGGCAGCGCTTAAAACCTGGAAATTGCGGGCCTCTGCTGCTCCCCCGCTCCGGCTGACAAGAATGCTCGACATTCGAGGCCTCCGTGAAGTTGTGGCATATAATCTTGTCTTGTTCCATCGTCAGCACATCTTCGTCCATCACTGCTCAAGATCGGGGGCCAAAAGATCGTATATTACTACTCGCCGCGGCGTCACCCCACTCACCGACTCCCGGCGGCGCTACTCCTGCTCACGCCGCGCCACCCAGCTAAAATTAAAGGTACCTTACGATCCTGAATATGCCTCATTCGACGCTGGGAGAAAAACTGGAGTCGCAGCGATTATGGTGGAACAAGCAACTTGACGTCAGGGCGTTTCTGGTCTTTCAACGTCTGCTACGATTTTACAACACCTTCGTCATTCTCTCTGCTCTTATCAGCGGTCTGGCTGTCGCCGCCCTAACTTTCCCCGACTTCCACCCCAGTACGTCTGGGGTCGGCGAAGTTGGTGAAGGTCTTCTGTGCAGCTCCGCCGTGACAGGTGTCTTATCTGCAGTCATGGCGACGATGCTGCTCTTCGCATTCGAAGGGTTCGAAAGGGCAACTCGGATGGATCTTGCTGT
Organism: Colletotrichum gloeosporioides; assembly: GCF_011800055.1. Taxonomy (NCBI): domain Eukaryota; kingdom Fungi; phylum Ascomycota; class Sordariomycetes; order Glomerellales; family Glomerellaceae; genus Colletotrichum; species Colletotrichum gloeosporioides. The sequence goes on from NW_025544721.1 coordinate 77,844, forward strand.
AGCATGGTCGCCGCTAGTGCTGTTGGATATCTCGATTGTTGAATTCCTGGTCGGAATAGTGTGCTGGTATTGGGCCAAGAACGTTGCTTGGAGGGGAGCTCTGGTCGCAGTGGAGCTGGGGTCACTGATGGGATGCTGCGTTGCCCTTTCGATTTGGGTGTGGTTACGTCTCAGTACGAAAGGAGGTTTAGGCCTTGAAGAGAGACAGCGTTCGGTGGAACAGGGACGTGCAGCAGACGCGTAAAACTTTAGCAAAAACCGACTCAACTCATCTACATACCGTCCGCTTGCAGAAGACGAGCACGAGAAGTTAAAAGCTGCAACCCAGCAATACATCTTTCCATGGCCACGGATCCTTGTCGTTGGCTTCCTCGGCCGCCCACTGCTCCTGTGCTCGGACTGTGTCCCCCGTCTGAGCTGTGGAGGGAAATAGCGTGTTTAGCACCGTCATCAGCAAATCCGCAGACTCTGGCGTTCTCCACCCCCAAGGCCTGACAACAACAACTTGAAGGCCTGGAAGGATTGAAAGGGCCCGGGGTTTCTGGCGATCTGTAGAGCAAGGTTCCGTCTTCAAACACTGCTAGACAGAATCGTTAGCGTCAGACGTCTAATTCAACCTCACTATTTCGTTGCATTCTCGCTCCACCAACTTTGCTCTGTACCGTGGTTATGTTCTTTTCCCATCTGTTTGCCATGGTACTTGGACTCCAAAATCGTCGGCTATTCTCATCGCAGAGACCAGACATCCCTCGAGCAAAACCATTCCATCCCAACACCACGCACCTGCCAGCCAAACATTGTCCTCTCCGTTAACCCATTCCATCCCCATTGCTTGTTCCATCATCTTCTTGTCCTTAGTTCCGCCAGCGCCCATTATCATCTGAACAATTGCTCTGCTCTCAGTCGTTCTGAGCGTGCGTGTAAACGTGGCCGATCGAAGCTCTCTTTTTGCCTCGGCCTCAGGGTCAAGCGGGCAAGTGCTCACTACCGTTCCCCCAGGCATTGTGTGCAAGGCTTCAGTTTTTGCGTTCTTGCAGAAGTCGGTTCGCAGGCAAATGTGTTGGGCCGGCAAGGTGCTTCCCTGGTAATGTGCGCAGCCCTGAGGATAACCGTGCTTGCCGTGGACGACAGAAAACATGTCTTTCGCGCTCGATTTCGCCGGACGGAGGACAGAACTCTCGACGCGGATCGCTGGAATATTTCCGAGAGACTTCTCTAGAGGCGCAAAGACCTTGCCAGCCACATCCGGCGAGACTGCCAGGATCACTTTGTCGAATTCTTCTTCCAGTATTGACCCATCCTTAATTGACTGCCAGCTAATCTTTGTGCTTCCACTTTCTCCTGAGACGACTTTCATGACGCGAGCTCCTAGTCGAATATCTTCAATGCCCTCCACAAGTCTGGATTCCACTTGGTGGACGCCTCCACAGACAGTGTAGTGCTGATGGCCGTGAGATGACTTCTTGTAGTTGACCACGTCGCTTGCTGGAAATGCTAGCAGATCGTCGTGAGAGCATGTTGACACGCTGCTCAAGAGTGGAAGCAAGTAGTGTGTCGTGTACCGGCGTGGCAGCCATATTCTCTTGGTGTATTCCGCAAACGATTCTCCGCCGTCAGATCCGTCAGTCTTGGGATGCACGAAAAAGCATGCCACGGTAAACCAAAACTGGCACACGACCAAGTATAAGATTTCGACGACATATGCCATGAGGCTTCTATTTCCTGGCCACGGGGGGACTCGGTGCAAGTTTGAGGCATGCACAAAGTACTCCCCCGGCATGCCAACGTGTGCGCCCTCGCAGCTTCCACCATCCTTTGCCACAGCTGGAGGCGGTAGAGCTTTCGTGAAGGAGAATAGGAATTTGATCGGATGATATGGGATGCCTAAATGATCATACATACGCATCACATTGGCGTAGTAGCCTCCAGCGAGGGCGCGCATTGGGAGATCGATTCGCTCGACCACGCCGGATTTCCTATCCCGAATTGCAACCGACGCCGAGTCAAATGAGAGACTCTCAGCCTAGCAGAATCAGCATGCAGCACAGTACTGCCCACAATGTTTGCTTACCTGTTCAAGCAATGTCACTGCATAGCGTCGCTCTTTCTCGTTGTGAAGCAGGTATGCAACAGTGAGTCCGGCCAAGCCGGTGCCAATGATGGCCACCCTCTGGGGAGCATTGCAAGTCATGCCGCGTAGTGAGATATTTGGGAGATTGCCCTTTTACCAGGTTTACTCCAGTCTGCTTCAGGCGCGACCCGCGCCTCGGTATCGGAACCAACAAGCCTTGAAATTTTGACGGCGTGGAAAGTTCAGTTGGGTTTACCTTCGCAACGAGCTCTGGTCATCGTCGAGCAGTCATCAGCCCCATCAGCACTCGCATACCGCGCTGCAACATAGGAGCGGCGATCTCATTTATGCAAATCAGTCCCGTGCTTCCAGGTCACCGCCTTCACTGAAAATTTCCCCGGAAGAGACAAGTTCCTGGAAGTGCCCACATCACCAGCGGGTACAATCCCTGAATAGGGGGGCAACGTGTGCGGATGCCGAGGTTGAGCACGGTCACTGACACCGAATCAAATGTTCAGGCACGAGTCGCGTCGATGATTTATGTCAGTTGGATTGCATGGTCTAGGCACAGTTTTCCGGCATATGTGATGTCCTTCAGCTTCCATCTATACTTACTTATGAACAGCTTGAAGAGGTTAAATGATTTATCGAAGGCTTTGTATGAGCCATCTTGTTTTCGTTGTTACGTGTTGTCACTTACCTGTGTCGGATGGACAGTTGCGCCGACTTGACCACCTTCCAAAACTTTTCTTCCGTCGGCCCACTTGACGCTCTTTAGTCCCCGAAGTTAATGTAGGACCCGTTTTCCTGATTCTCGGGCCTGACCCAATCTTGGACTCCGGCACCCCCCATCAGTGCGTTTGACGCAAAATAGCCTTTTTTTCCCGCACTGAGGTGTGGACAGTATCCTTTCTATCTGTTCGTTGTATTCGAACGTCATTTGAATTATAATGCCACTCTACATCCCTTGACCATCTCTGCAAACTTTATAGAGGTGGCCGGATAGTGGGTTGCCTTGAGGTCCAAGGGCTTCGCGTTCCAATTCCTGCCGTCCATAAGAGAAAACCAGTCTTGTATCTCTTGCCTATATGATGATTACGGGACATTACATCTGTAGTCTCTTTCGAGAGTTCGGGTCAAGTGTAGAGCCAAATGATGACAGTCTGAGACTGGCCGAGCAATGAGTCTTTGTCTGAAAAGACCTGTTTCAATGTTTCAATCCTCATTGGAAGGCTTTAGACGTGCTCGTCGACTTACTCTTTCGAGTACCTATTCATTAATTCTCTGTTTGCACATGTTGTCTATTCACTTGTATATCGGGTTGCCCATTCCTGGTCCATGCTTACAGAGACCCTTCAAGGCTTAAATGTTGATAATACTTTGCTTTCGACATTGTTTTCACTGCATGGAGCTGAATACTTCAGACTTCCAAGCTGTTTGAAGCTTGCAGGTGAAGGAGAAGTATTAGTAGTGTGATCTAAAACCTAATTCTAGATTAAGTATCTGGGCTGCAGAATTTCAGTGAAATTAAGGAGGCCAAGGCCGTGCCGTGCCCGCTGCTCTCAATTGTCAACGGTCCCTGGCATCGTTATCTTGTACTATCAATACTCTGATTCTGAGCACAAGTGTGTAAGCAGCTGTATGTCAAGAACTCGAACCGGATGAAACACAAGTTCATGCCATGTTGAAGTTTTACAAGTGCATGGAGCCATGCAGATCGGGTGTGCACAAGTTTCGCATCGACTGCATTAAGTTGAGACATTAATTATCAGTCTTCGCCCCCCGGCGATTGTGGATTACGTCGTTATTTAAGGAGGCGTATGCATCAACTCTTGAAATGGGACCGAGGATGTATTCTTCGCAGATTCCCAAAGTTTGTGTAAATTGGAGTGTCCTGTGACTGCTGTTGTTCAAGCGGAGATCTTTCAATAGTAGTCATGTCAGACGGTGATGGCGGCCAAACGATGGCATAAGCCGACTACATAACAAAGCGTGATCAGCCCAAGAAAAAAAAAAAAAAAAAAAAAAAAAAAAAAAAAAAAAAAAAAAAAAAAAAAAAANCCCAAAAAAAAAAAAAAAAAAAAAAAAAAAAAAAAAAAAAAAAAAAAAAGGAAGATTCCACAAGATTGGGCATTCATCTTGCTTGGCCAAGGGTTTGCTTGCGTTGGTCATGGGAACCTCAGTTGATGCGAATCATTCAATGCTAGAAAAAGCATAGTACCAATCTCACACCAGAAATATGTCCTGTTCTTCCAGCTCTAGATGTTCCCAATCCCTCGCAAAGCCTGTTCCCAAGACCATTGGAATCCTGACGAAACATTTGCCACCTAGTCTGCGAGTGGTTGTGTGTTTGCTTCCAATGTAAGCTTCGCCGACGATTCGGTAAGACGTCCGCCTAAGATCCAAGCCGGGGTGTTTTGAGCTCTGCTCTCGCAATACGACAGGTGAACGCGTGCCGGAAATGGCGACTATCCAGTCGCCTTCCTTGGCAATTCCCGGAACCAGACCGTAGTATCCTCGCTCGGTGATAGCAAACTTTCGGTTGTGAACGTGGTCTGTTATAAAATCTGTAATGTTGTTAGGATTCCTTGGTGTGTCGTTAGCGCTACTAACCAACCAAGTCGAATCAAACAAATTAATCAATTAGCTAATTAAATTGAGGCTATTTAGTAAAGTAAATAATTAAGTTATTATCACTATAGATTTAGACGATTTAATTAAGTTAGAGGTTAATTAGAAGAAATAAAATCTAATCTCTAAATTAATTATAATTTTTAAAAAGTTTATTTTTTTAATTAAAAAAAATAAAAAAATTAACTTAATATTACTTTTTCTAGCTACTTAAGATTATAACTCTTATAACTTTTATATTAAAATTAATAATTTAAACTAGTTTTAAATTAATATCTCTATAATTCCCTATATAGTAGACTTATTACTAACCTATTAGGTCTTATTATAATATATCTCTAAGAAAAAAAAGGTAAGTAGTTATAAATATTAGTTTAGTAATACTTTTAGGCTAATAGATATTAAAATAAAGCTAAATACTTCTTAATAATATTAGCTTTATTATTAAGAAGTATTAGAAATATTAAAAATATATTTTTTATTATACTACTTAATTAATATATTTTTAGTTCTTTTACTAGAGATTAAAAAAAGCTTATTTTTAACCTTTATATTAACTTTTAAAAATAACCTTTTTTTAATATTATTACTAATACTACTACTACTATTATTATTACTACTACTATTATTAATAATCCCTTAAAGCCTTACTTATTTATATACTTTTTTAATACCTTCTTTAATAGCTTACTTACTTTTATAATACCTCTACTAAATACTAGCTAATATCTTAATTATTTTATTAGCTTTATACCTTTATTATTACTTTATAGTATTACTACTTAATTATATACTATATTAATAACTAGTAATATATTAAGTACTAACCTTAATATAAGAGACTTATTAAAAGCTCTACCTTATACTATATAGAAGAATAGATCCTTTATTAATATTAAACTAATCTTAAAAAAAGGGTCTTAAGGCTATACCTTTTAGATTAGAGATAAAAGCTTCTTTATATATAAGATCTTATTTAATAATACTCTAAGTATAATACCTATTTAGTCTACTCTTTTTTATACTAATAAGCTATATAGATAATATATATTAAGTTTACTACTATTATAATAAAGCTAGTAATATTAATAAGTTTTTTAATACTTTAATTATAAACTTTATTATTAACTATTTTAAGACTTTATATTATATTACTTAAACTAATCTTATACCTATTAATAACCTTAATAACTTAAACTTACTTCTAAAGTGTTATTACTCTACTCCTATTACTATACCTAAATTAAAAATTATTTAGATTAAAGATCTAGCTATAAACTTCTTAGTTAATACTAATAACCCCTTCTTAACTTTTAGTAATTAATATATTTAGTATATCTTTAACTTATTTAATTATAATATTAGTAATTAGATTTATTAGTTAAGAGATAATATAAAAACTTATCTTAATTATATATATATATCTAAAAAGGAATAGATTAAGAAGGAGATACTTAATACCTTTAGCTAG
>NW_025544721.1:84026-86676 GCF_011800055.1 Colletotrichum gloeosporioides
TTATAGATATTACTTAACTATTATACTATTATTACTATCTTTAACTATTTTATTAATAAGTTAAGTAAATAAATTATAAGGGTCTAGCTACCTAGACTAAAAAGGCTTAAGGATAGTTTAGCTAGACTAAGTTAAAAGGATAGAGAACCCTATAGAGATAAAGTATAAAACCTTCTATAATAAGGACTTAGTAAGTACTTATTAAAAAGTTAAAAAAGAAGATCTTAGAAGAAATAAATAAAAGTAATATAATAATATTATACTTACTTTTTAGGTATTTTTTCTATTAATTTAACTTAATTATAGCTTATAGTTCCTAAATACCTTTATAATTCTTTTATTTTTACCTTATTTTAAAAAGGTTAATAATAATAATAATACTATATACTTAAGTAATACTTATTAATTAGATTAAGGAACTTATACTTAGTATTTACTAAGTACTAAATAAAATAGCTTATATAAGCTTATATAGAGAAGATAACCTTAGTAAATAATTAGAGGATAATATAAATTAATAAAGGGAAGTAAGAAGCTATACTTTAAATAAAGCTAGGGGTTTTAAAGAGGATAAACTATTTATACTAAATATTTACTAAAAGGATAATAAATATATATAGGAGAATAGGGAATATAAGACCTCTCTCTATAGATTAAATAGGTTATAAGGCTAGATATTTATAGTTATTACTTATAAGCTAGCTTAAGCTAGAAAGCTAAATAAAGTTATTAGCTAAATATTAATATAGTAGATTATAACTATAATAGCTAACTAGTATAAACTAATTACTACTATATTAAATAACTAAATACTTATTAAATAGTTACTAAAGGTTTATAAAAAACTTCTAAACTATAATATAGTTTACCTTATTAGTAAATCTACTAATATAGAAAGAGAAAATTAGCTTATTATAATAGAGGAGGCTTATAAATATTACTCTAACTACTCTAATAATTAGTATATCTAATAGGTCTTAAGTATAGTAAAGTATACTTTATAAATAGAATAGTAGACTTATTAATAAATACTTATAGATATATTAGGGAAGTAAATTAACCTTATATAGGAAGATTTTAGAGTTTTTATAAAAAAGTAATATATAATACCTAAACTTTAAGAATAGAATTACTATAATACTTTAAGGTAGTATTATTAAAAGGATAATAAGAAATTTATTATATATTAAACTTATTAGGAGTCTATTAATTAAGTTTTTAGTAAACTAAATATAAGTAATATAAAAACTTATATATTCTTTTAGAGTTTTACTAAGACCTTAAAAGATAAGCTTTTTAAATAAGATATTAATTATACTAATATATATATTATAGCCCTATATATATAGAGATTATAGGAGATTTTAAAAGGGAGATATATAAGAAGGCCTATTAGCTATTCTAAGTTATATAAGTAATTATACTTAAGTTCTTTAGATTACTTTTATAAGAGTAGTTTATAACCCCCTTAGTTAATAAATCTAAAAGAGTACTATTTAGAGACTTTATTTTAAAATAACTACTTAGTAAACCCCTATATAAAGCTTAGTTCTAATAGTAAACTTCTTAATTTTTAGGGAACTTAATACTATAATTATAAGAAATATAGATATATATCCTCTAATTATACTAAACTATATATATAGTTTATAAGTAGTAATTAGAACTTAAACTTAAAATAGGGTAGGATTAATATTATTATAATCTTTTATATAAATAATACTAAAAACTTAAGAAATAAGTAGGTATAGAGGTAACTTTAAGGGGTATTATACTAAAAATCACTTTAGTTCCTATAAAGTAGATTATTAAAAGTTAAGTAATTATACTCTAAGTATATAATAAGGTTAAACTATTAATTAATATAGATATTTATATTATAGTAGACTTTATATAAGAAGACCTTATTAAGAAACTCTTACTAAAGGAGACTATTAATATTATAGCTTTAGAGCTAGTAGACTTCTAAAAAAGACTAATACCTATTAGTAAAGTTTATTAACTTATTTTCTTTTTAATTAATAATTAAAGCTATTTATAGAAGATTTAGAGAGTATTTATAGTTAGTTTATATCCTAAAAGAGTAAGAGATATCCTTTTATCTAATAACTTAATAAGTAGAGAAAATATCTATATAAATATTTATATTTATACTTAGTTATATAATTATATCTTACTTACTAAACTAGAGGTAATAATATAAGAGATTATAGAAAATAGCTAGAAAGTTTATATAATATACTTAATAGGAGCTTTAGTTTTAAATAAAAAAAATATTAATACTTTAAGTAAAAGCTTACTAAATAAAAAGTATAAGAAAAATATTTCTAAAAAACTTAAACCCTTTACTAATATTTTTAATAAAAAAAATATAAAAAAAGTCCCTAAATTAAAAGGAGTAATATATTATATTAAACTAAAACTTAGTAAAAAACCTCTATATAAGTTAATATACTTTATATTAGTAGAATAGCTATAAACCTTTACTAAATATATTTAGGAAATAGAGGTAACTAGATATATTTACTACTTAATTAGCTCTATTAAGGTATTAGTCTTATTTATACCTAAAAAGGATAGTAATTTATAGTTATATATAGATTATAGAGGACTAAATAAAATTATAGTAAAGAACTAATACCTTCTACTA
>NW_025544721.1:86908-88568 GCF_011800055.1 Colletotrichum gloeosporioides
ATACTTACTATATTATATACTTAGATAATATCTTAATCTATTTAGATATTAAGAAGTAATATATTAAAGACCTCTATATAATCCTATATTACTTAAAAGTTACTAAGCTATTTATAAAACTAAAGAAGTATAATTTCTATTAAATAGAAATAAATTTCCTTAAGTTCTATATTACTTAAGATAATATTAAAATAAACCTAAATAGAGTTTAAATAGTTACTAAATAGTTAATACTAAAATCCTTTAGAGATATTTAAGTTTTCTTTAGTTTCTATAACTTTTATTATAAATTTATTACTAGATATTCCTATATTATAGCTCCTATAAATAATATACTAAAAAGAAGTTAAAATAATATAAAATTAGAAGCTTTTATTTAGATAAGAGAGATATAAACTATATTTAAAACACTTTAGAGAGTATTTACTAAAGCTTTAATATTAAGATATTATAACTTAATACTAAAAACTAAAGTTAAAACTAATATATCTACTTAAGTAGTATCTAGTATACTTTTATAAAAATATAATACTATCTAATACTTAGTAGCTTTTTAGTTAAGGAAACTTTTAAATATAGAAAGATACTAAACTATAAAGTAATAAAAGCTTCTTACTATTATAGAAAGTTTAAATTATTAAGTATAATACCTCTAAGAACTTCTTAAGAAATTCTTAATACTTATAGACTATATAGTACTAAAAGAGGTACTTACTATACTTATATATAATATTTATAGAAAACTTATATAATAGGTCTACTACTTATTAGTATTTAATTTTAAAATTTAGTATATATTAGGAGTTACTAATCTAATAGATAGATTATTATAATACTCTAACTATATAGTAAAAGACTTTAAAGTAAATAATATACTTCTTACCTTTAAGAAGAAACTAAAACTTATTAGCTAGTTATTAGTAATAACTTACTAATATATTACTAAGTTTAAAATAACTATAGCTACTATAAGAACTTATATCTAAGCTATTTAGTAAAATATATAAGAACCTTATTAGAAAACTAGTTCTAAAGTTAAAGAATCTTTATTTTTAGGTTAGTATTACCCTATAAAGGGTATTAATAAGTTATTATATTAAAGTATATATATTAGTATTATTATTTATTTAAAATTATATATAGATATTATACTAACTACTCTATAAGAAGATAGTAATATACTAGAAGACTTAGGGGGAGCTAGGATTACTATACTAAAGTAGTATATCCTATATACTATAATAAAGGAGCTTATTTAAGATAAAATAGTATATATACTATAACTAAGTATAAATCTTAAATAGATAGTTAGAGGATTATAAACTAAAAACTACTTCTATAGAGAACTTATAATTAAGGTTTACTAAGATATTAAGGAATACTAAAAGTACTAACTTAATAAGAATAATATTTTTTAGTTTAGAAGAAAACTTATTATCTTAGAAGAGAGATCTTTCTACTATAAAATCCTAAAAAATTACTATAATATACTTAGATTAAGGTATATAGGGGTAAATAAAATAGTAAAGCTAATTTTATAAAAATTCTATTAGCTATACTTAATAGAGGATATATAGTAATTATTAGTATAGGTATAAGTGTATTTAGGGGCGTAGTATATACGCCTATATAGTATAGGGTTATAGATAGGCTTATATTA